>NC_056733.1:1890320910-1890348410 GCF_019279795.1 Protopterus annectens | reverse complement strand
CTTAAAGGTGCTTACTCCTGCTTACCTCCGGGCTAATTTCTTTAAAAGAAATGAAAAAGGGTTGATAGGAAAGTGGTGAAAAAGGGGCACAAAGAGGGAAAGACAGTAGGGAAAAAAGCTAGGGATGTGCAGGAAGGGTGTAGGAAAGGTCCATAGCTGCCCATTTCTTCTACAGCAATAGCTGTGCATATACACTGAATTTGGAGATAGATTTGGACACACATGCCCCTGAGAGAAGGGTGAGAACAACAATAATATGTTGTTAAGCCAACAAGACCAGATTACATATGTCCAGTGGATATGTGTGTGAAATGGATAGCTATGTATGGGGCAAGATTTTTTTTTGAGAACAGATTGCCCCTTTTTTCAGGTGAGAGTAGAATGTTGGGAAGGGATAGTAGGTATATTTGGGGAGGCAGGTTGGGTAGGTTAACAGACAAAACAAAAAAGACGCATACAGGGGCGGTATGTGATACATGTGGGGGTAAACACCTTGATGGAGAGGGGTGTTGGAAAATCAGAAGCCCATGATTCCCCTAGTGGAAACAGTGGGACTGAGGTCCTCACCCATGGGCAGTCACCACTGCACATTCACAGCCCCGAAGGTGGCTGTGCTGGGGGCTCAGTAGGAGAGCCAGGCCGACCTTGTAGTTGCAACATATGGTCCTCAAGCTGGTGTAGCAGATCTCCGACCTCCCTGCAGAGCTCGCTATGCAGCACGACCCAGACCTGGCGATGGGTGACAGGTTCCTCTCTGCGCCTGCTCCCGCGGGGGTGAGCCCCATCCACTGAGGTGGTTCCACCTGAAGGTGGTGCAGGACCAATGGACAAGGAGGTCCTAGGTTGGGCCGCCAGACATGCTGGTGCCCGGTGCCACAGCCAGCTGAGGTGGGACAGGTGGGTCCACTGGGATCTGCATTCCCATACGTGCTATGGTGTTTAAGTTTTATCAACATATGCGGGTTAGTAATAGTCAACACATTCCATGATTAGGTATAACAGCATGCATAGATATTCCCATTAACCCAAACACCAGATATGGAACAGTTGCATAGCAAACAGAACACATGCATATATGGGACCACAGTGGTAATTACAACAGCATGCAGGTGCACTGATGCCAGCATGCCACCAAATGTGAGAGTATTTCAACATAGCACATGCATAGAAACAGATTTAAATAATTATAGAACAATAGGACATATGTCCCAACATTAGAATTAAGTCAGCACATACGAATTGAGTTGTGTATTTAGTTTACTGTTGCAGATATGGTGAGAGGGAGAGAAATATGTCAATTGACAACTAGTATATTCCTGTAGTTCGCATTACTGTCCTAGTCAGTGCTGTTATCTGTACCTTACAAGTATTAGTACACTACCCTATTGCCTTAGTTTGGACAGTGGTATGGCTGTCAACAACTATATACATGAACTGGTTTTACCTGCAGTTTACACCTCTTACCTGGTATACCTGTGGAGGTATTGTTTGTTAATACTAACTGTTTCTACACATACTCACAGATTCCAGGTTGATGTTATGCACATACCTGTCCATCTCTTTTTGCACACACTCTGGGCATGTCTTGACCACATGCAGGTGAACCGGGATATATTTCGACTATTGCCCTCTTAAACCTTTAGTGAATTGTACAATGACAGGTTTGTTTTCATTGACATTTTCTAAATATGTACAGGCCTGACAGTCAGTTATATGGAGTTAAACTCCAGCTTTACTCTGTTGCATATTGCCTACTCAGAGGCGATCTCTGCCTAACACACAAAGCTATGTCAAACCCAGAGCTGTTGGACATGCTCCATGTAAAGAAATCCCAATCCCTCCAAGCTACATGCTCTAGGGACCTAAACCTTGTCACCACAATAAATAGAACATGCTGGTGGGATAGATTCCTGTCCCAGAGACTTCCCATACTGTGGAACAAACTACCTATCTATATCAAACAAAGCTCCTCATTAGCACTCTTCAAGAAAAATCTTGATGATTGGATGAGAGATAGGAAATTCACCCTGGGGATCACTTCTGTGGCTCTGCTTGACAGGGGCACAGGAAAATAGTTTTCCTGGGTGGCAAAAGCCAGGGTACCATTTGGCTAGGCTTAGATAGGTCCTAGGGCCAATAGCCTAGTACCTACTTATGAACCTATGAACCTATGAAATGCTGCCTACATGTCAGAGATTAGCACACTGATATGCCAGGGGGACAGGGCGACAGCTGGAAGATATGGGCCGATTAACTGGACATTCTGTGCATTTATGTACACTTGTAGGGTATGGCTCTGCATACAGCTTACTGTCACTCCCAGGATTCGAATCATGGCTGTGTCTGCTATAAGTAAAATACTATCTATCACAGTTGAGTGTGCTATATAGATATTGCTGTGTATCTCTTATCTGATTTCTGTCTATAATTCTCCTGTGGTTTTACATTCTGACTTTGTAATTACAACACTCTTATACAGGATTTCCTAGACAGTTTTATTATGTAGCAAAGTGTGGGTGAGAGTGATAAGTAATACCTTATTGTTCAGAGCAACTGCAACACTAACAATGCCATACAATACCAGAGTAAACAGCACCAGTACAGGATATCAATCTTTTATTTCTAGGCACAGTGTTCATATCTGACAGGCCTGTGGGAGCAATGTTTGTCAGCACTACCTGAATGTTGCCACACAAATTACCAGATTCCACATTAGTATCATGCACATACATCTCACTCTGTTACTGTACACATTCTGGTCACAGCTTGACAACATGACAACATGGGGGTGTAGATGGTACATACTTGGATTATTACTCTCATGACATTTTGGGGAGTTGCTAGAGTGACGGGTTTGTTCTTATAGATGTCTGACAATCAGTTGTATTTCTTGTTTGTTGACTAAACATCTGGGATCATCCTCGACTTCCCAGGGGGGCAGGGTGACAAGCAGCAGATATGGGCCAATTTACTGGACATATCTGTACAGTTGTGGGGTATGATTCTACATACAACCTACTACTACCACTCCCAGGATATGAACCATTGCTGTGTGTGCTAAAAATACAACAGTTCACAACTCAGTTGAGTGTGCTATTTGGATTTTGTTGTCTGCTGTTTCACTGTTTTCTGTCTAAGTCTCTCTCAGTTGTATTATATGACCTCTTGGGATTACAACAGTCATATACAGACATTCCTACACATTTTATTTATGTAGCACAGTGTGGGTAACAGTGCTTAATACGACAGTACTATTAAGTGATTTCAAATCTACATTACCATATGATACCAGAGTAAACACATGCATTCCAGCAATTAGACCTTTATTGTAAGGATATGCTTTTATTAGCATACAACCTATATGAGACTCTTTGTGCCATATTCTCTGCTGCATGCAGTACATGCCTTACACAATACAGGTTTTATATAGGCAAATAACTTACCACTATGTTTAGATGTATTTCCTTTGACAGTACATACAAGAGTATTACTAACCTGCCTCGCATCTCAACCGCACCAGTCTACATCCACGGACCTCCTGGTTCATAGCCCGCTCACTTGCCGCTGTGAAAGACATAAGAGGAATATTTAGCCATACCTATCCATAATGTACATGAGCTGGCAATTATTAAACAGGTAGTGGACTGATACTTACACATGGCTGGGTGATCCCCCTTCCGCCACTTCAGGTCGGCATAGTGATGCCTGACCTGCTCACCAGCTCGGGGTGTGCCAGTGGCACTGGTGAGTTCATGGGCGAGATGGTCCCAGTCTTCTGCTTTGTATTGGGACCTCTGGTAATGGCCCTGCAGCAGTCTCTGGTCAGGATCTTTCACAAGGAGTCCTGCCATGACTCAGGACACCTGGATATCCCAGCGCTGCACCCAAAAGTGCACACCCTCTCCCATTACAGACATGGTGCCTACAAGGGGAAGCTACAACCAAGTTATGAGATGTGTTCCCACCTGTTGTGTTTAACTAGGGCCAGTTTCCTGCACTTTGCCATGATTGGAGGGTTTTGAAAAGGCTAAGCTATGGGCAAACCTGCTTACCTAAGACTGGCATTGCTTAAAGGGGTATACCAATGGGCACATTGAGTTAGCTGGCCTACACATTGCTTACACCTCCTAAGCTAGGCTGTGCAATGCTTAGTGTTGCTTAATATTTAAGTTGCATTATATTTGCATTGTGGCATTGTTTTATTATTCATTACATGTTATATATGTGTTTGGTATCCATGATTCATGTGTACGTACACTGTATGGGGTCCTTGTGTTTATTAGGGGATTTCAACACTTTATTAAATTGAAACCTCACATCTAGGCTTAATGCAGTACTCCAGCTCACATGTTTATGTTATGTAGTAGGTTATACAACATAAAACTGTATATAGATTCCTTTCACATGTTCAGTTTGATTTTCCTATAGCGAGGATCTGTTTGGTGATACCTCAATCTTATGTACTACTGTGATGGCGTAGTGGTTAGTTTCTGTGATTATAGTGTACAGGGTCCTGGGTTCAAGACCTGCAAAGGCTGTTTATTTTGTTTCTGGCCAGAACAGCGGCTGTTGCATACAGAGTGATTAAGGCACTTTTAAGCAATTGTAAGCGGGTTTGCGTGATGGTACGCAATGCTAACCTTTGGTTAAATATGCTTACAGAGAGTTAGCTTCAATATTGCTTAACCTACGTGCGCATTGCTTCCCCCACGCAAACGGGCTTAAACCTGCTTACTACTGCTTAAATATGCTAACTCTTGCTTAACAGTGCTTACTCCCGCTTACCCCCACAGTAATTTAGATAGAAATGTAAAATGGTTCTTGGGAAGGTGGTGGATTTGGAAACTCTATAAATTTATCATTCATTACACTCTGTACCTTCAATTTGTATCCCTGATTCATATGTACATATACTGTATGGGGTACTTGTGATTATCTGTGGATTTTACAACATTATGACAATGACACCTCACATCCGCATTTCATGTAGTACTCCAGTTCACAAATATATATTATTTAGTAGGTTATGCAACAAAAAATATTGTTCATAAAGTGTTTTGAAATGGAAAATGGAATGTACTGGAGTGAGACTTGAACCAGGAATGACTGCTCGTAAGGCAAATGCTCTGCCAACTACACTGCTTCATTTGCATATATCTTGACTTTTATCCTCATGTGTCATTTAAGCTGCAATAAATGTAGCTAAGCGATAGGCAAACCCACGCACCTACGGTTAAATTTTATCTGTTTCATAAAAAAAAGCTTGTTTATATTTTATATTTTAACTATTGCTCTTATAAACTTGGGGGATGTTGCTGGGGTATTAGAACACCTATTAGTGGTCTCGCTCATTCTTATTCCTAAACTGCTGCTCTTGTTTGCAGGGGCATGTATATTCTGAGAGCTCTGCTCTCAGACATGCCCCCTCCACTCATACATGCTCCATGTCTGTTTAGGAGCTTAAGCAGTGCACCTTCATTAATATGCATGACCCGCTGCCGTCCTGCTCCTAAATGGCCGCAATCGTGCAGGACTAAGCTAGTCCTACACAGAAGAATAGTGAATCCGGGGGAATATATCTAATTTAATACCTGGACAGTATGGTTTACTTACACACACACACACACACACACACACACACACACACACACACACACACACACACACACACACACACACACAAACACACACACACACAGTTACAGGTGATATGGCACAAGGATATTGCACAGACCTCACATTACCCAACAGCTGACATGCATGATATATGGCCTTCTACATCATGCATTGTAGCCATTCTTAATCCTTGTTACTAACAGTCTACATCTGTGGGATGCATGAGTCATGTTAGTAGGTGACGTCCCTTCCCCTAGCACACACTGCATCCCCATGTACACATTATTGCTGTGCACCTGTATAGCACACTGGCATCTACTGTAGACCACACCTCATAACTGTACAAATCATTGCTGAATGTGTAGATGTCTGGCACTAATGTTTGCTCTGTTCCTCACAACCCCTATCTGTTTGTCTGACACATAAATGGGATGATATGAGGACTGATGTCACTAATTAATGACATATATTTTATTTGCACATCTCATCAGCAGCAGTGAGTGTAAGTGCAATCAAATCCAGTTACACCAATGACCTTCTTAGCGTAATATGGAAATGATAATCATACACACCAGCCTCTTGTATGATATAAAATGAGACCACATTACTGCATTGGAAAATATTACACACCTTATATGTGACATATGACCTGTGTAATCCAATCAAGAAACAAACACATGTTAGAAGATATTGAATGAGATGCACACAATATTGTGGTTGCATAGCTATGAACACCCTTAAACCAATGCTTGGTTGAAGCACCTGCTAATTGAACTACAGCATTTGCTCTTCCTGGGAAGGGGTATATTACCATGGCACATCTTGCCTTGGCATTATTTGGACAGTCTTCCCTACAAAGGTCCACCAACTCTGTCAGATTGCAAGGCCAGCTCATCTGCACAGCCCTTGGAGGTCACAATGGAGGTTTACTATTGGGGTTGAGTCTGAGCTTTATCTGGCACAATTCATAACCTTGATTGTGTTCAGATAGAGCCATTCTTAGCTAGCTTTGGATGTATGCTTCAGATCATTGTTGTGTTGGAAGTTGAAACCCTTCTCCATCCTCGGCCGTATTGCAGATGCTTGACGGCTTTGGCACACATATGAGTGTTATTTGTAACAGTTCAGAATTCCCTCCACCATGTCTACAGCCCTAATTCAAGTTAATGAACAGCAAACCTACAGCTGGACACTGCCACCATCAAGCTTCAACTGTGGATGGTGGTCCTCAGATGAAGTGAGGTCGTGCTTGTGCACTACATGTAGCTTTGGGAATACTGTCTGTAGGTTTGAACCTTGGTCTCATGACACCATTACACATTGCAGCACATGCCTTTGGGAGACTTGATGTTATGTTTTGCTACCTGTACGCAGCCCTGGATGGTGTTTGGTGTGGGTAAATGCTTCTGTCTACTTACCCTACTCCATAGGCCACACTTATGCAGAATCCAGGCAATTGTTGCCACATGTACTACATGAGCAGTACTTGCCAGAAATTCCTGCAACCCCCTCATTGTTGCTGCATGTCTCCTAGTAGGTTCCCTGACCAGTTCTCAACATGTCTTGTTATCTGCTTTGGAGTGACTTCTGGTTAATTTCAACAGCACTGTTGTCCCATTCTCAATCCACCTGTAGATGACTGTCTGCACTGTGTTCCATGGCATATGCAATGCTGTTGGAATCTTGCTGTACCCTACTCCTGACAGATACCCTTTCAGATATGTGATCCCTTTTACACTTTGTCAGATGTGTGCAAGCTATGGCTTCTTCTGTTACAGGCAACTGAGCAAATGTCATGAACATACTATTTGGACAGCAGACTGTTAGTCAATATTACATTGCGTCCCTGTTCTTGATGGCAGGTGTGTACCCAAGTAGAGTGCATGCTGTCAGTACATCACAAGCTGCCTCCACAAAATGTTATTTTGAGGGTGTCCACACATATGCATCCAGTGTATTGTAGAGCTTGTATACCCCATATTTGGTGCACTAACATATTTCTTTGTTTTGCAAGTTAATTGCTCATGTTATGGTCACATTACAGGTTTGGAAAGGTGTGGAATGTAATAATGTGGTCTGTCGTTGTATAAATATATATATATATATATATATATATATATATATATATATATATATATATATATACACACACACACACACACACACACACACACACACACACACACACACACACACACATATATATATATATATATATATATATATATATATATATATATATATATATATATATATATATATATCAGGATCACTTGGCATATTAATAGGGGTGTGTACACTGTTGTATCCACTGTATAAGATTAATATGTCATGCATGTCTCTACTGAAGCCCATTTGTCCCCCTATTTTGTTGATCTCTGTTCAGACATCTTGCACTGACAAGTTGTGAGGTATGCTACAGGAATACTATATAACCTTCAGATATGTCCCCATGGTGACCACTGTGATGCACTGCAGTTAACAGCAACAAAAGTCAACATGCACATTATGCATTATGGCTAGATGCAATATTTGTGTGCATGACAAATAGCATGGCCTTAACATGCACTGGGTACTGACAAACCACAACAAAACAATTCCATACTCTCCAGCTACAGGCTGCTGTCCCATGTGTTGACACGAGGGACCTAAATAGTTGTGGTAGAGAGATACTATCAGCAGACTCTCATGTGGCCTTGGTACAGGGTGGAAGCAACATTAGTGCACATTAACAATACAGACACCAATACTACAAAATATGCTGCCCATCACCACAGATGTGCACTTCTGTGCAGCACTATACACCATCAACACCTACTATCTTATCTGACATATGCATGTAGATACTATACAAATACAACTAGATATGCAACAGCATTCTAGTAATGTGCACTGGGGCCTTACCTGCACGCTCCTCATCCATTGTGTGGGTGCAACCCACCTCCACAATGCTTTCTTCAGCTTCCTGTGGGATGCTTTGGATTGAGTGCCCCAAGACTGGCGAGGAGCTCCTCAGTGGGTGTCAGTGGGGGCTGGATGTCTGGGTCCCCACCTATGGCTAGGTGGTCCCTCGCTACGGCAGCAGCCCTTCATCAGGAATGGTGTATGAGTTCAGTAGCACAATGCCAAACCTTCTCGCATGTTTTGCCATGCAGGCCGACTTCATTTACTCTGTGGACAAGAGCATTCCACAGGGCGGTCCTCTCCTACAGAACTTGTGGCCTTCTGCGAAATAGTACTGCATGTCATTGGGTGACAGCTTTAATGATGCATGCTGTTTCTACCTGAGTGAAGGCAGGCAGTTTGAGCCTTTGCATTTTAATTGGAATACATAAACGGGAGAATATGTCACAGGACCTCATACAGTTGTCAAATTGCACATCAGCTGTGGATATCAGTCACCACCACTCACAACTACACCCTAACACTCTAATCTATCACAGCAATATCAGCTTGCATTGCACTCCTGGCCCTGATGGGTCATATTCCCCCAAATGATGGATGCTTAATTGCATAATCCTCTATTCCCCATTCATTTCTGTGTAGAGGGATGACAGTGACCATCTTCCATGTGGATGGTGGCAAGGCTGTGTTTGACTATAGTTTGTGATGGGGCTGTAAGCATATGCCTGAGTTAATGTAGGAGACAGACAGGGCTGTTTTTAGGCCCCATGGAGACGTGCTGTTGTTTCCATCAGTAGGCAATATGCACATGCTCACCATTGGTGAGGGGAGGGGTGCAGTTTCTGTGCATATCCTGCGAAAAAAATGGGGGGCAGGGTGGTGATGTTCCCACCTAACCTATCTGATGCAGGTTGCCTGTAGCCATGGCATGTGTGCATAAGGTGTGCTTTACCACCAGTACAGGGTGAATTGTATTATTGCCTCTGAGACTGACAACATATGTGGAGACACCCTTGTGATTGGCCTTGGTGGTGTTGGTATGTCTAAGTTGTAGTCATAGTCAGCTGTACAGGGAGTCACCTGTGAACTTACATGCTTTCTCAGATAGAAGCGGACTTCCTTCCACATTGTTGCCTGCACCTATGTGTCCGTGTACAGCCAATTTAGCAACCTATTATATGGTTTGTGTATTGCTGCTGTCCACCAAAGGAGATTACTCTACTCTGGTGGAGGCTGGTTTTACAGGTATGGTACTGCTGAGTCCATACAGCTGCAGTGGATGTAAATTGTACACACCCCTGTTACAATGCCTGGTATTTGTGCAATTGAAACTTGACACCACAATGACTCATTTCAAAACAATTCCCACCTTTAATGTGACCTATTTCAATTGACAACATAATAATCTGTTCTGTGAAAACATATGCAAATAAAAATCTGTACAATAAGTCGGTTGATTGAGTGTGCACACCATTAAACTGATACATTGTGTAATCACCTGTTGAGATGATTACAGCATTCATTCATTTTGGGTTGGAGTCTAACATCATGACACATCTGTACTTGCCAATAACTGCCCACCTTCCTTGCCACAGTGCTACAAATTTGTCAATTTGTGAGGGCATCTCTTGTGCACAGCCCTTTTCAGGTCAACACACACATGTATTCTTGGATAGCAGTCTGGGCACTGGCATGTACTTTACATCTTGTGATGCCAATGCTTGAGGTCATTGTCATGTTGACAGGTAATATCACTCTTTGTCTTCAGCTTTCTAGCAGATGACTATAGGTTTTAGGACAAGGATGATTGTTATTTGGAAGTGTTCATAATTCCCTCCACCTTAACTACAGGTCCAGTTCCAGCTTAACTCATTCACTCAGGACCAGCTCAGAAAAAGCTGCCTGCTTAATTCCACCATAGGAACAACAGTGCAGCCTGAGCTAATTTTCAGAAAATCCATTTGTAATACTATACAGAAAACAAATGTTTATAACTCTTTAACTATAAGAGCTAGACAAAAAAATGTAAATGTGAAAGTTGTTGCTCAGACACTGACCTTTGCAGCAGTGTAAATGTTGATAGTGTGTAGCAAAGTCATTATTAAATATTTTGGCAAGGAATGCTGATATTGTGCATATTTTTTACCTTTTTGAAAAAGCAAAGCACAATATCTTGGTCAATGCACCATGCAGACCCATACAATTTGTATTTACTTTGTTTGTATGAATGTCAGCTTTAAAATGCTACCTTAACCATTACTGGGTGATGCTCCTTATGGAGATATTCACAGAAATATGATTAATATAATATTTCTCATAACTGATAAATAAACAAAGTGTAATATCTCATCACTTGTAACAGACAGAGGCTATGTATCAGTGTACAAATTGTGTGTCTTAATGTCAGCTTCAAAATGATTCATCATTTGTGTCATCACCATGCTCCCTTGCGAAGATATGGACATAATAATGAGAAGTATTGTAAGTGTATAATTTTCATAATCCTACAAGACTAAACAAGCTATGATATCTGTACATGTGTAAATCATACAGACACAGTTCTTTTACCATGTCATAAGGAATAATACTGTCTTCCAAATGAAGTATTACTTGGCACATTGGCATGCTCCCTCACAAAGCTATTTGCCAGAATATGAAAAAAGCAGAATTTCCATAACCTAAGTCTTAAACAAATGGTGATATTTGTACATGTGTACAGCATACAGACACAGTTATTTTACCATGTAGTAGCTATTAATACTGTCTTCAATTTGAGGTATTACTTGGCACATTGATATGCTCTCTCACAAAGTTATTTACCAAAATATGAAAAAAATCATCATTTTCATAACCTAAGTCCTAAACAAACTGTGATGTCTATATATGTGTACAACCTACAGACACAATTCTTTTACCATGTTGTAGCTATTAATACTGTCTTCAAAATGAGGTATTACTTAGCACACTGACATGCTCCCTCACAATGTTATTTACCAAAATATGAAACAAATTCATAATTTCCATAACGTAAGCCCTAAACAAACTGTGATATCTGTACATGTGTAAAGCGCATCCACACAGTTATTTTACCATGTTGTAAGGACTAATACTGTCTTCAAAATTAAGTATTATTTAGCATGTTGACATCGTTGCTTAGCAAAGTAATTTACTAAAATATGTGAAAATATAATTTTCATAACCTTAGTCCTAAAAAAACTGATATCTATACATGTGTACAGCATACAGATACAGTTCTTGCATCATGCAGTAAGGACTAAGGCTGTCTTCAAAATGACGCATTAACTAATACAATTACATGCTCCCTAGCAAAGTTATTTACCAAAATATGAAAAAAATCATAATTTCTATAACCTAAGTCCAAAAAGAACTATGATACATGTAAAAGTCTTCACAATGAGGCATCACTTAGCACGTTGACATCTTTCCTTAAGAAAGTCATTTACTAAAATATGGGAGAATATCATCTATTTAATTTAAATATCATTAATTTAATTGTCATAATACTACAAGCAAAGACAGTGTAACATCTGTCCATGTACGATACTCACAGTTCATATTATTACATGAAGTTGTAAATTTTGATAGTGGCTTCAAAAGGATACCTCACTCATTACCTTACCATCTTTCCTAGCAGAGTTATTGACTAAAATTTGAAAAAATATCATAAATTCTGTAACCTAAGTCATAAACAAACTGTCATATCTGTAGATGTGTAAAGCATATAGACACAGTTAAATGATAAGATGTTCAGTTGCACTGATTCATAAAAATATAAACACATAACCACAATGGATACCTTCACCTGTATCTTGCAAAAGTTGGGGATAAAGACGACTCTGCAAGACTCCACATTAAGAGTAACCAAAGTCTGGCATGTGCATTCATCAATGTGATAAGGACTTTTAGTAACGTGAATAACAGGGGCAGCTGCTGATGGCTTTACCTGACAAATGATAATGACTCGGTGTTATATACAGCAACTGCACATAAATAATGTGATAATGACTTACATTTCATTACTGAAATGTTCTTCATGTTCAGACAAATGTGATAATTGCTGCACATAACCTGTTCAACAGACATTCATTACATTCCAGGTGCAGGTGTAATGTAAGAATGAGTCATTACCTTCTGAGTAAATCAGTAAAAGTAGTGAAGTGATTTATATATTCTCTGTTCCCACCTATAAACACAACAAAAATAAAGGAATATTGGCTTACTGTACAGGACTGCACAGAAATGAAAAGAAAATTCAAGGAACAACTGTTTTCTGACCATCACTATGTATGTGAACATGCAGGAATAAAAAGAGATATTCCCAGCATATCTATACACCATTTTCATTTGCATGGCTAGGCTTATATAAGGTGTAGTGGTCATTCACTTAGTATACACCTATGACCCATAGACAAAGATTGCCACATTTGTAAACACTTAAAATTTGCTTCAATTAGAACACAAAAACACTCAAATAATGCAGCTCTGACAAAACAATGTGAAAAACAAGTGAAAAAAACAGTGGGCATAGTCATGTAAGCCTTCACAGTGGAAATCAGCCTGCATCACACCAATCCTGAAAATAGCCAACCCACTTTCATCCAGTGACTTCAGATCCATGTCCACCCTTTCTAACGTAGAAAAAATACTTGATAATTTAATCAACAAACAAATAGTACATCACTACAACAATAAAGAATCCACTCACAATGGCAGCATGTCTTCTGGTTAGGTAGGAGCACCATAACTACTCTGTATAACTTAACAAATGACATCCTGCATCACAGAGGCAGATGTGTCCTCATAGACCTGGCAAAAGCATTCATCACAGCTGACCTCTCTCTTCTTCTAAGCTTACACATAGAAGTTACCTTAAGCCCACAGGCTATAGATTAATTCAAAGACTTCTTTTCCAACAGATGTCTCCATGTTAAGCTTGGTACCATAACCTCAAGGGTGTTCCCTAAGGATCAATGCTTTCACCTATTCTATTCTATTCTATTATATTCTTCCTCTTTATTAATAAACCTTCTATTTATTTAGTCAGAACAAAGTACTATTATGTCAGGGGGGTGGAGATGTTATGCCAGTGGTAGCTGCCACCACTCGCTTGACTAATGGCATATGAAATCGGATTGCTGTGGAGAAGTACAGACTCCATTGTAAGCCGTTTTTCTCGGGAAAGCCAAATATGAACGCCATGTAACTCCACACTAAAAATTAAGCTGACAAGATAACTGACAAAGTTCAGTTACTTTATCAACTTAATTTTCAGCAGTGGAGGTGCAATATGACTGCAAAATTAGTTGCACTGCTAGAAGGCATTGGGTGTAATTACATGCAATTCCTACCATCTCACAGAATTCTCGGATGTAAGCACAAAGGCACCATGAGATGGTAGTCGGGGTTAATGAGTTAAGAAAAGCAACCCCAAAGCATGATACTGCCACCACCATGTTAGACCGAGGGGTGGTATTCTTTTTGTGATGCAAATTGTTGTTTTGGCCAGACATACCTTTTGCAATTGTGTCTCAAAGGTTTAACATTGGTCCCATCAGACCATGACATATTTTCCAACATGCTTTTGGGAGATTTTATGTAGTGCTTGCCAATATTAGTCCAACCCTGGATGTTTTTCCGAGTATTAAAAGGCTTCCATCTTGCTACCCTAGCCCATAGGCCAGACATATGGGGAATACAGAGGATTGTTGACACATGTGGTACACACCCAGGCCTTGCAAGACATTCCTGCAGCTCCTTCGGTGTTGCTGTATGTCCCTAGTCAGCCTCCATGGCCAGTTGTCATCTTGTCATTTCATCCCTTTTGGATGGACGTCCAGCTATCAGTGTCACTGTTATCCCATATGTTCCCCACAGTTTGATGAATGTCTGCCCTGTATTCCATGGTATATCTAGTGTTGTGGACTGTTTTTCTACTCTTCTCCTAAGTGATGACCTTCCACACTGAGACCTCTTTGAGGCTTTGTAAGCTCTCTGCAAAATATGGCTTTTGCTTTAGCAGGCAACTGGATGAATGTTAAATAAATCCTAGTAGGACAGCTGAACATTATTTCTGGGTAATCATAGTCTCTTTAATTGATGACTTGTGTGTACCCAAGAAGAATTCTGTGCTTACAGCAAGAGGTGCATCTCCAAGGTATTATTCTACGTGTGTGTACATGTACACAAACAGCATATAGTAAATATGTTATGTTTACATTGTCTCCACTACCAGATTTCTCTTTCCAATTGCATTGTACAGGTTATGGGTCACATGCAAGGAGGGAAACATTTTAAAATGATTATCTGTGGTCTCATTTTCATACAGTACACAAACCTGGAATTTCAACAGGGGTGTGTACACTTTTGATATCCACTGCATATAGGTGTTCATATAGCTGTTAGTGGTAGGCATGGAAAGAGGGTCATGACACAGTTGGACACTTCTCTGATTACAACCTGATAATCATGCCTATTCTAGTACCCATAACAGTGTCAGGGCAATGTAACCGGCAGCAGCTGTATACATTTATGTCTGTTTTATGCACTGAAACTGATATTGCACACATGTACAACATGCACAAACTATTTACCTGACTGCTTGCAACCCATGCTATATGTTTTGTGCCTTCCAGCTGAACAAATGCATACATACATGTGCCTCTCAACCTGTTACAGCAGGACTTCTGGAAAATGGCATACATACATGGTTAGCAAAGGCACATCAATATTGAGACTGCATTAATATTGCTGCAACATACATAATTAAGCCGATTGCACAGTAGGCTTTGACATCACAGTGATAACTAAGGGTGATGTCCAACAGTCATAACTAGGCTATGTTACAATGCCATTGCTCACAGACTTGCCAATGGCTTGGCTGACATAACACGACTGCAAGTGTATGTGCCAGATATCAGGCACAACTGTGGTTATTGTCCAGCAGAACACTGTATAGTTGAATGGCATGGATTCGCTATATCACATGCAGTTCAACACACAGTTTTGCAACAGTACTTTAATGCACATGCTCTATACAGTTCTCTTAGATTTACATGACAAACATGTATCATACTCATATTTACAGCAAATATATAGATATATACAATATCCCTTCAGCTGGCCCAGCAGTGGCACAATCAGTAGTGTTTGACAGACACTCCAGTGGTTGTCATATGTATATGTGAGCTGTCCTTTCCTGGGGTGAGTCAGGGTCCTGAGCTGTGCTCTGTGTCACAGCAGAGACAGCCAGATGCTATGGCCATAGGTGCTGTTCAGCAGGACATCCCTACAGCAAGTCTTGTTGAGAAATAATTCTCTCAAACTCAAATTTCTCATTATTAGAAAAAACATACTACAATTAATTACATGCTTACTTGTTTCACTTCCCTTTCTTTTTTTTTCCGGTGCAGTGGGTTATATCAATATGCTGCTCAAGTGCTTTTTGTATGCTCACTGTCATGTAATGGTAGACATATGCTTTGAATAGGTGGCAGCTTGCCTTTTGTAGGTAATGTTCTTAACCAGGTGGTTGCCTGTGCACCAATTGGTGTTCCCCACTTGCTAATTGCATGCAGAGCAGCTGTGTAGTTCTTACAATAGCCAATATTATGGCAACACACTCCTATAATTGACTACTTCATGTGGACGCTGTCCCTTTACCTTACCTGTGAGGGGAACATCCTGGAGGTGTGTGAGCTACAGAGTGTTACAGACAGCAGGTGGGAATCACTCTTACAACAAGACTTGTGGAGACAGTACAACTAAATGGTGGAGAAGGTTTCAGATTCAGGGGCAGAATGTGGGTATTGCTGTTATATAGTTTGAATACTGCTAGTTTTACAGGGTTTGTGTGTACATGCTAGTTCTGCATGGATTTCAGTCTGACAAAGTTATGTGTCAGCACAACTCTCAACTGTAGGACTATCCCCATAATGGCCAGAGGTTTGCCTGTTATGTTTGGTCTGTTCCCCCAACAGGTGTTGTCCTTGGCAAATCATTGGCATACTCTGCTGATTGCTATCAGTAAATAGCAACATCCTTCTGTATTTCTGACTTCATATACCTCAGAACAGATATGTTGCAACCAACCCTGTAACAACAGCAACTATCTCAATGTATAATGGTAATATTTAAAATATGGCTCTGTGTTTGGGCATTGTCCTCCACTTATATGCCAGGCTATGTCCAGATGTCATACAGTAAGATGTTGATAGGTATGGTCTATCATTATTAAGTGCTGCCATTCCTGCTAGCATCCATATGATATTGTGGAATCTCACACATGTTGTGGAGCAGGGGCCATACATATGAGTGCAAAGGCTGAACAACATGTGGACCCTGTATGGACAAGAGGTTGGTGTGTGGAATAGTAAGACATGTTTTAATATTAGACTGTTAGAACATGTGATGGGTATTACTAATTAGTAGGGCAACAGGTCTATAACTGCAAATGTTCATACATTTCACCATGGGGATGGTAGTGGGTTACAAGGTACTTTTATGGAAAAGGTCTGTTTCTCAATTTGATAGAACACTTATGACAGAACCATTGTTATGTAAAGCATCAATTTACATTGTAATATTTGATACTTTATCCCATAGGGGGTTAACTGAGGAATGTAATTGGAAGCTGTGCACTTAAATACATAATTAAGTGTTAAATGCTTCTTGTATTTAAGGCAAATATGTTTTGTAATGTAATACTTGAAGGCAAAACAGATTAAAAGTTTTGTGTGGATTACTGGCTGGTTGT
Organism: Protopterus annectens; assembly: GCF_019279795.1. Lineage (NCBI taxonomy): Eukaryota > Metazoa > Chordata > Ceratodontiformes > Protopteridae > Protopterus > Protopterus annectens. Next base: position 1,890,331,117 of record NC_056733.1, on the reverse strand, counting down.
TTTTCATTATACTATCTTCATTCATTTCAGTTATATTGCTGAAGATTTGGTGTATGTCTGGCCATTGTGTATGGCCTATCCAGATTTTGTACCAGTGTAATGTGTACTTCTTAGTTATACTCTGTAGGGGGAAGGGCAGATGTCAGTGCCATGGGTGCCTTTGTATCATTACCAATGTTATTTTGTATTTCCATAGACTTGTCCCCCCACTTCATCTTGCTTGGTCCAGACTGGTGCTGAGGTGTTCTGTATGCTGCAAGTTATTGACAAATAATGTATCGTATTTTCTCTCTCTCTCTCTCTTTATATATATATATATATATATATTTATATATATATATATATATATATATATATATATATATATATATATATATATATATGTTCTTCTTTCGGCTTTTCCTGGTTAGGGTTTGCCACAATGGAACTCTGGTCCGCTAATGATTGGCAGTAGATTTTTACAGTGCTGAGGTGCCAGTTCAATGCCCAACCTTCAATGAAGGCACGCCCATTCACGGATGTCTTTCGAATGCCACTCAACTGCGGGGAGGACATGCAGACTTCACACAGAAGGTGCTTCAGCCGAGAATTGAATGGAAGAACCTCTTGCTATGAGGCAACAACACTACTGCTGCACCACCGCGGCTTATATGTATATATATATATATATATATATATATATATATATATATATATGTATATATATATATATATATATATATATATATATATATATATATATATATATATATATATATATATCTACGTGTGTGTGTGTGTGTGTGTGTGTGTGTGTGTGTGTGTGTGTGTGTGTGTATCATTTGAATCATTACTGATGCCACAGTGTTCATTCTTTATGTAAACTGACTGTACTACATGAAATGTGTGAAGAAACATAATAACATTCAGCAGCTCAGATGGCTAAGTGGTCAAGTGCTGTGACTATTGTGTACAGGTTCCTGGTTTCATGACCTGCTAGCCCTGTTTAATTTGTTGCTGGGCAAGTGTATATGATTTCCTTTACATAACATGCTTATATGTGCTGTCATCACAGTAGCAAGGGGTGTGACTATACTGTATGGGGCACTTGTGTATACATCGGTGGTTTCACATGTTATATGCACTCACACTTCCATTGTACATCAGCTACACTAACATGGTGACAGAAATACTTTGCCACACATTTTATTATTAAAATAGTACTTTTAACACTGCTTGTCCATGTAAAATGTGATTACCTGTTTTAGTACTCGAGCCTTGGTGGATGTCTCCAGTTTGCACCCAAATACAGCTGTGGGGTACCTCACCTGTTATCTTATTTGTTTGTGTCTGTGTATCTCTGGCCATTGTTAACAGACTGTCAGGATTGTGTAGAAGTATGGTGTGTATATGTTGTTTGGGTTGTGTAAGGTGGGGGTACATGTGAGTGGCATGGCCCCTTTTTATCTTACTGTGCAGGCTGCTCTGGTCAGGGACTCTGGGGAATGCCATTTGTCGATACTATTATCCCTGTAGTGCATGTTATCTTTGCAAATGCATGTGTAGAGGGCCAGAGCTGGACTTGGGTAGTGTTATGTCAATCTGCTTATTGTATGGACAGTGCTTGAAAGCTCAGTGCACTTTCCCTACTGTTCTGTTATGCCCATATATTCGTAGAATGTACAATTGTGCGGCCATTACCTTTTGTCTGGTCCCCATCACTGTTGTGTATTCCTGACACATCAGTGGGATGATGAGAGGAGTGGGGTCACTACATAATAAGGAGTACTTGAATCCTAGACTTGTGATATTTCCATCAATATATGTTACCAGTAACAGTGTTAGTGCAACAACTTTCTCAGCGTATCTACTCACGTAATTTGGATATGTCTCTATTGTCATGCCTTTGTCCATCCACTTTGTCTGGCTTGTTCCAGATTCATTGCACCAAAGGGTTCTGAGCATACCTGTCCACTGACAGGCTGTTTGCAGAATGTCCAGGTGTCTGGCCCATACTTTGGTTCTGTTCCACAGTTTATTTGCATTTGTCTGGGAAATCACTGTTATGATCCAAGAATTTATGTCAGTTCTCATCCTCATATCCTTCTCAAGGTTCTGCTGATACACACTCTGTTGCTGTACAACTGTTCAATCATGACAGCAATATTCTGATTATGTCCCTATATGTGAAACATTTCCCACCCTTTCTATGGCCTTTCTACATTAGTCCTGCACTAAGAGGTTGAGAGGTTATGGTTCTGAGGTATGGCTGCACTGCATTATTTATTTATTTATTATTTATTTTACATTTGTTGACCGGGCTAGTCCAGCTGGATTAATGTCCATTTTCAGTGGAGGCCCGGGGAGAAAAGCTCCTCAGGTTAGATACAATATTGGAAATACATAAGAAGACATAGTACAAGTGTGATTATACAAAGGAAAAATGAACATACAAATATTATAGATTTTAATTAATTCAGAACAATCCTAGCAAAACAATATAATAAGGTATGAGATCATAAAGTATATAAAAGGAAGTATTGAACCATGGAAGATAATACACAAGTTTTTTTTTTTTTTTTTTTTTTTTTTTAGATATGTAATATTTACAATAAATAGGGGTAATATATCAGTTGAAGAAGAAGATAAAATCCAAGTGGATAAGAAAAGTTTATGATAGAGTTCAGGATGCCAACAGGCTAGTCTGGGTTGGTACAAGAGCAAAGCCAGAATTTGTTAAGATGTATTAAAAGTTGTTTTTTAAAGAGTGGGAGAGTATGCAAAGAGGACAGATCAGATGGAAGATTATTCCATACTTTACCTACTGAGTTAGAGAAAAGGCAGTTGCCTGCAGAGTTCATAGTTTTGGTAATATTAACAAGTAATTTGTCAGAGGAACGTAGTTGTTTCAGGTTGATATAGGGAGTCAAGAGTTTGGAAAGAGCTGGTGTTTTAGAAGGTTGGTATAGAATTTTGTGTGCAATTAAGAGTTGTTGAAAAATAAGTTTATTAGGGAATTCCAGCCAGTGTAGTTGTTGTAGGTTTAGACAGTGGTGTGCTCTGAATTGTGATGTGGTGGCAAAGCGGGCAATATTGTGGTAAGATGTAGTGAGTTTCTTAAGGTTGCTTTTAGATAGATTAGTGTAAATAGGAGATGCATACAAAAGGGTAGAAATAAGATTTGTTTGGGCTAGGGTTATCTTAGTTTCAGGTGTGAGGAAGGACTTTATTCTGTATAGGGATCCAATCTTTTTGTTAAGGGCTTTTATTGTGTTGTTGATGTGACAATCAAAGTTAAGATAATTATCAATAGTAACACCAAGAAGTTTAGTTGAGGAGTCAGGAGAAATAATGGTGTTATCAGATGCAGTAATACAGAAGTTTAACAAAGTCGATTTACGGGTAGGTGAGTAGAGTAATAATGCATGTCATATAACTACATATATACACACACATATATATATATATATATATATATATATATATATACATATATATATATATATATATATATATATATACACATATATATATATATATATATATATATATATATATATATATATATATATATATATATATATATATATATATATATATAAAATGTATAGATATTATATATATATATATATATGTATACCTTCAGTTTTATTTATTTATTTATTTATTTATTTACATTTGTTGACGGGACTGTCCGACTGGATGTAGGTCCATTTTCAGCGGAGGCCCGGGGAGAAAAGCTCCACAGTTAAAATATACAGACAGTAGTTACATTGGATTTACATAGCGATTAACAATTTGATTAACATAGCAATTAATTACAAATATAGTTACAGATGAAGAACATAGTACATCAGTAGGCAACTAGAATCTTTATCTGCAAAGTACATAGACATTAACAATTGTTACAATAAGAAGTTCCTGCTGTATAATAAGTAGTAGGCTTATGAGCATCCGAGCTTGCTATAATCAAGGTAGTTAGTGGGGGGAAGAAAGGTAGTGATTGGATGGGGTGAGTTATATTAGAGTGGGAGTTGCAAAGGCATAGCCAGCATGTTTTTAGGTGTGCTTTTAGTAAAGTTTTGAAGTGGGTGCATGATGGTACGGAGGTAATTGTGGGTGGGAGGGAGTTCCATAATTTGGCTATGGTGCAAGAGAATAGTGCTTCAACAGCAGAGTTACTGGCTTTAGTGATCTGCAAGTGATTTTTGTAGCTGGATCTTAGTGGTCTGGTGGTGCAATAGGGTTGAAGTAGATTCTGGAAGGATGGGACATTTAGTGGATGGTTTACTAGTTTGTGGGCGAGTGTGAGTTGATACCATTGAAGGAAGTGAGGGAGTTCAAGCCAGCCCAGTTCAGCAAGTGAGAGACAGTGGTGACTACGGTAGGATGACCCTGTGGCGAATTTGGTGATTTTGTTGTAGCAGGTCTCTAGCTTGTTTAAATCGCATTGCCTTAGGTTAGTATATATTGGAGTTTCATAAAGTAGGGTGGAGATAAGGTGGGAATTTGCTACTGAAATCTTATCTGCTTTGGTGAGCAGTTGCTTATTTCTGTATAATGCTCCTAGTTTTTTGTGGGCTTTTTTTATGGTCATGGATATGTGAATGTCCAATTTTAGTTTATTGTCTATTTCCACTCCTAGAAATTTGGTGTGTTCTGTTGGGTGTATAGTGGTGTTGTCTTTTGCTGTGATGTTAAAGTGAGAGTTGTTTTGAGTATGTTTGGTGGGTTGGAAAATGAGTAGTTTAGTTTGGTTTGGGTTGACTATTAATTGGGCATCGGATAACCAAATTTCAACAGAGGAAAAGGCTTATTGAGTGACATTTTGCAGTATGGGTAGAGACTGGGCTGAGCAGATGATGGTTGAGTCATCTGCGTATTGTATGAGTGTTCCATGTTTGATGGCAGAGGCTAGATTATTGGTGAAAATAGAGAAGAGTAGGGATCCAAGGATGGATCCTTGGGGAACCCCTATAGAGACAGGTTGTTGGGGAGATGTGTCATTCTGCTATACAATGGATTGTTGGCGGTCAGACAGGTAACTCTGAAACCCTTTGGTGACTGATTGAGAGAAGGATAGGTTATTGAGGACAGGGATGAGTTGTTTGTGTGGGGCCATGTCAAATGCTTTAGATAGGTCTAGGAAAGTAGCAGAGGAGAGATAGCCATTGTTTTTATGCTGAAGTATTTTGTTAGCAAAGGAGATTAAGGCAGTGGTGGTGCTATGGTTTGGTCGGAAACCATGCTGAATATTGGAAAGGAGGTTGTTAGTAAGGAGGTAGTCTGAGACCTGGGAGTGAATGCATCTCTCTAGTATTTTGGAAAGTGGAGAGAGAATAGTGGAGAGTTATATATACATATATATATAAATATATATATATATATATATATATATATATATATATATATATGTATATATATATATATATATATATATATATATGTGTGTGTGTGTGTGTGTGTGTGTGTGTGTGTGTGTGTGTGTGTGTGTGTGTGTGTGTATATATAATATATATATATATATATATATATATATATATATATATATATGTATATATAAGCATTCACTAAATTCCAGGCTTAGTAAACGTAGACTAATATACAGAAATTCGAAGTCTGGTAGATTGTTAGGCACAGAGGACTCGGAGACGTGGTTAAATTTAAGAGCTTTCATTTGGCTTTAATTTTATAATAAGCATGAACGTCATCAGAAATCTATTTAATTGCATTCCAACAGGAGTATAAGTACTTTTTTCAAGCATTCAAATTGAAACTGTGTGACGTGAGTGCTTACGTGGTTTATCTGATCCATTTTAGTAAGCACTTAATGTTGAGACTACCATTAAGCCCTGGTGGGGAGTCAGCACCTAATTCTATTTGCCACTTTAATTCTTTCACTTCAAGTAGGGTGCTGGATTCTTCACTAAACGTGACTATCTTCTCTAAGACAAGGAAGAGAAAGTTAGCAGGTAGTGTACAGAAGGGTGCATGCCTTGCTAGCACGTTTGTATTGTCTTTTTTTCTTACAGCTTGATAGTGTTCTTTAATCCTGTCTTTTAATTTGTAAGTGGTCATTCCAATATAGAAGCACTCACAGTGGGCACATTTGTTAAGGTGCACTAGGTTTGTGCTGTTGCAATCATATTTTTCTTTAAAGCAGATTGCATTTTGTCTTTTGCGTATCATGCATTTGTCTCCTGTGAGGATGTATTGACAGCAGTTAAATTAATTGCAGGGGTGTGTTCCTACATTTTCTAAATTGATCCCTGCACTGGGGGCCTTGAATTCAAACATCTTTTTAAGGGGGTTCATCTTCTTTTTGTATGTAAACTCTGGTTTGCTCACTAGTATCTTGAGAAGTTCTGGGTTGCTGTCCAGAATGTCCCAGTTGCTGCTGATAGCCTTTTTGATCACTGACGCATCACTAGAAATTGGGATTGGGAATTTGGGGAGGTATGAGTCACTTTTTTTGGTGGAGTTTGTTGAACCCGTGTAGTAGGATCGGTAGGTGCCTATCATGTCTGTGACTCTTGACATTCTGTATGGCAAAGTCAACTAGTTCAGCAGGGTAATGTTTCTCTATGAACAGACTACACAGTCTGTTGCTTTCTTTTGTGAACTGTTCATCGCTGCTTAGTAGTCCGCTAAGGCGCACAAATTGTTCTTGGACTATATATATATATATAGTTGATTATTTTGTTGCTGGGCAGAACAGTGGCTGCTGAAGACAGGATGATTAAGGCACTTTTAAGCAGGTTTGCACAGGTTTGTGCAAGGGTAAGCAATGCTAATACACGGTTAAATTAATACACGTTTACACTGTGTAGTCTTCACTCAGTAATGCTTACCAGTATGCAAATCTGCTTAGCGTTCATACCTGCTAAGCATAGCTCAGCCCTAGTAACCATTGCTCATACTCCACTCTTATAAAATAGCAGAGTAATGATATCATGTAATAAGTGTATTTAATTTCCTGTATATAACATGCTTCTATGTGTTGTCATTACAGTAGCAAGGAGTATGACTATACTGTATGGAACACTTGGGTATACATGGGCAGTATCACTTTTTTTTATACATGGGTAGTATCACATGTTATATGCACTCACACTTGCATGTTACACCAGCTACAGTACACTGGTTGACAAAAATAATTTAACACATATTGTATTATTAAATTGGTACTTTTAACAGTGCTTTTCTATGTAAAAGTAGATTGCAGATTGTAGTACTATAACCATGCACCCCTGCATGCAAGGCTGGGACTCAGAGTACTACAATATCTTGTTCTTGCTGTTTGAGTTTATTTTTTCATGTATCTCCTATTGGATATTAATATGAGATTATTATATTAACTGAGTACTATGTTTTTGGCCATGTCATTGAGGACTGCTGTCATGTAGTAATGGCATACATTTCCGTTTCAGACTTCTACCCTTCCAAGCATTCATCCTAATGCATGACCTGCTTACTATCTACTTTTTGTCTGTCCTCTGTGCAGATGTGCAGATGTCCGGTATTGATAAGGCCATACAACTATGTAGGTGTCCACATAGTACTGTGCTGTAGGCCTGGACACTGCTGCTAGTTCCAACATATGAGACATCCTTAATGTGGGTCTTGCCACTTTTCCTTGCCTGTGTGAGGGACATTACAGAGGTGGTGGGCTACAAATTCAGTGACAGTAAGTGAGAATACTCCACAGTACAGGACATTTGGAGACAGCTCAACAACATGAGGGACATATCCCCAGAAATATGAATATATTCTATCTCATCAGTCCTGTTATATACATGGTGGGTTGATAGATTGACAAGGTGTGTGTGGACATGAATTTAGTGAGTGGCTGCATGCCTGACAGTGATATGTCTCTGACATACCTCTCCACTGGCATGCTGTCCACAAACTGGCCACATGTTTGCCTGTTATGTTTTGTCTGTTCCCCAGAGAGTTGTTGTCCTTGGAAAATCAGTCAGGGACTCCGGGGAATACAGTCAGTAAATACTCACATCCATTGGTATTACTGACTTCATATTTCTCATAAAGGATATGTTACAACAAACCCAGTAACATCAGCAACTGTCTCAATTTATGATAGCAATATGTCCAATCTACCCCTGTGTTTGTGCCTCTGTCCCCAAATGATGTCAGGCTTTGTCCAGCTGTCATGCACTATGAGGCTCAGACATATTTAGTATCATTATTTCTTGCATTCATTCCTGCTGCCATCCCAGTGATGTAGTAGACCCACAGACATGCCAGGGAAGAGGCCATAGATATGAGTCCTGAGCCTGTACATTGTGAGGTGAACTGTACATTTGAGAGGTCTGTGTATGTCTGGACATTGTTAACAGACTGTCAGGATTGTGTAGACATGTCATGTGTACATGTTATTTGGGCTATATATGGGAGGGGTAGATGTAAGTGTTATGACTCCCTTTTTATCTGACTGTGCGTGCTGTTCCAGTTTCTGCTGATGTATTGTCTGTATGTATTTGTAGGGGCAGACTGAGACATGTCCTGTATCATGGTCAGGATTCAGACTACACTGAGAATTGGGCCAGTATATGTAGGGCTAGTGTGTGAGTGGCAAACAATGATGTATTTGTTGAGACAATCCATATATTTCACTGTTCACTTGACTTACCGGTATGTGACTGTGACTGTGGTGATATTGGTTATGGGTATGCACTTTCACACTGGTGTTTGTTTTTCAGTGCTGTTACATCCCTATAGTGCCTGATATATTTGCAATTGCATGTGTAATTACCCATAGCAGATTTGCTATTTCAATTACTTGTGCTATGTTACTAAATATACATTAGAGCAGACAGGAGGGTGTTACTGCAGCAATTGTGTCAGCTTATCTACGCCAGTATTTCAGATATGCCCCAATTTCCATGCCTTCCACCCACCACTTTGTCAACCTTGGTCCAGATTAATTGCAGTAAGGGGTTCTAAGCATACCTCTCAATTGGCTGCATTGTTTCATGATGTCCAGGTTTATTGCTCATATTTCTGGTCTCTTTTACATATTAGTCTCATTCCCTGGTAAATCACTGTGATGATATAGGGATTTCTGTCAGTAAATGATGACATACATTTCATTTTCAGATCTCACAGCCATCAGAATATGTATGCTGAAACAAACTGTGTTAATCTGGCAATTATCTACATTTATGGGGGCAATACATTGTCCCCCCATTCTGACAGCCTTTGTACAATTTTTTTGCACTAAGAGTTTGAGAGGTATGACTCTGAGATACAACTCCACTACATGTTCTGAGCACATATATGTATATATCTATATATGTATGTATATCTATATCTCTCTCTCTCTATATATATATATATATATATATATATATATATATATATATATATATATATATATATATATACGTACACACACACACACACACACACACACACACACACACATATATGTGTGTGTGTGTGTGTGTGTGTGTGTGTGTGTGTGTGTGTGTGTGTGTGTGTGTATGTATATAAATATATATATATATATATATATATATATATATATCTGTTCATAGGTGTGTACTAGACTAATGGGCCTAGAGCATTTAGAAGCCTAGCCCATGTGATTACCCTGCCATTGTACCACCTGAACTCAGCTCACAGTGCCTCTGTCAAGTAGAGTCACTGTAGTGATCCCAAGGGTGGGTTTTCTATTTCCCATCCCCTCATCAAGATTTCTCTTGAAGAGGGCCAGTGAGGTGCTCTGCTTGACATGTATGGCAAATGTTTTTCATAGCATGGACACTCTCTGCATTATGGACCTGCCCCTCCAGCATGTTGTGTTGATTGTGTTTATGAGGTTGAGGTCTGTGGAGTGAGTGGTGCAGAGGGATTGGAATATCTCTAGCTGTAGCATTTCTAACAGAGCTGGGTCAGACATAGCTTTGTAAGCCAAGCAGAGATCTCCTCTAAGTAGGCAATATGAGACAGAGAATAGTTGGAGATTTTGGTGTCTGTCCATATAGGACAAGTGTTTAAGGCCTATGATCCTGTTTTTGGGGTACTTTTGCATCCTCTCCAGTTGTTGCAGGTGTCTAGTGAGGTACATGCCAAATAGGGCATTGTATGTGATGACTGGCCTAATGAGGGAAGAGCAGAGGAAGACAATGACCTCTTTCTTCCTGGATGCAAAAGCCTTAGTAATGAGATGTGCCACATAGAAGGACTTTCTGACCACAGTGGCAAT